>NC_063197.1:5848177-5895677 GCF_017589495.1 Alosa alosa
TGTACTAGTAATCATATATTCTAAGTACCAAAGTGAAAAATACATTCACTGTAAAATATAAAAGCTTTCTCCCATGCTTGGCTTTTGTATTAGAAGTCAAAACTGTGTATCTTAGGGTTATAAATATTGCCAGTGGCATAAGCAGAAGTAAATAGAGGCTCTTACCAGATCTGCACCTGCTTGCCTAATCCACTCCAGAGACTGCTCCGGCTTCCACTTTTTCCTGGGGCTTCTGAATCCTCGAGGTAGCCAGAGCAAGGGGATTGTTCAACCTTCTCCTTTTCATCACTTCTGCAATTGACCAATTGACAACTGATTGATGGTTATCTTTTCACACCTACAAAGGCAGAAATTACCATCACTATAGCCACGTACAGTAAAAGGCTCAGGAGTAAATTACATGTTGCTAAAATTCCCCTTCACTCTGCTCCGACAATGGCAGGCAAACACACACAGACAGACAGACACACACACACACACACACCAAAAAAACTTTCCTTTTTGTCACTTCGGTGGCACTGTAGATTTGGCCTTCCCTGCCAACTGCAGAAAGAACTTGACAGCTTCTTTAAATGGTGCTGCACAAAAGACCTTGAATGAGGGATGGCACTAGGCAGGCCTGCCTTTCTGTGCGAGTGGCCATTCTTTACCATTGAAAACAGAAAGGCATGTGGACAACAGATAAGGCATATATGAATTCAGACTGGGACACTCGCAACGACCTTGAGGCGCAGTCTCTGGAGTAGCCAAATTCTTCATATAATTACTCTTTATATTTGCTCCAAATAAACAATGGTGAAAAACGGACAGCAGAAACAACAGCACAACCTTGACATTGATGTTCACTGTAAGATGGCTAAGCTTTAATTCAAAAGTGCAGTCCATCATATCCTAAAGGGGATAAGTTGGTCTCCAATAACTGATTTTTAAATGTACAGGAAATCTCTTCAAGTAGATATGTGATGAATGCTCCCTTGCAGTTTGTGTGTATTGATTACACATACAAGCTTTCTATTCAGCAATCATTCATTCTGAATGTCTCTCACGCTGGAATATCCAACCAGAGACTTTGGTTGGTGCTTTTTCTCCTCAACTCTCTCTCTCTCTCTCTCTCTTTCCCTCCCCAATCTCTCTCTCTCTCTCTCTCTCTCTCTCTCTCTCTCTCTCACTGAGCCTGAAAGGCCTGAGAAAGAGAGAGCTGAATGGGAGGGGATGAGGGCTCTGTCTGGGCCCTGTGTGCCGGCCCAGAATTCTTAGCTGCCAACAAGGGCAAGTACTTTCTATGGGCTGAAGAACAATCCGGAAAAAGGAGAGGAGAAAAAAAGCCTTTCATAAGCCTTCAATCAGAGCAGATGGGACCCAACCAAGAAGGCATCAACTTCGGAAGAGAGTCCCTCTATTCATGGATGACGCTGTAAGACAAGCTTCAGAGTCAACCAGCCAACATTTAAGCGCCTTACGGACAACAGAGGGCTAATGTGGAAGCCATTTTTAAAGCCTTATAATACTTTCTGAAGTGACCTAAACGACTGCTGGTCAGCAAGGGCCATTAACACAACTCGATTTTTAAGAATTTGGTAGAATGTCCTAAGTTCCTATTGAATTTCCTATGTTCCTATGATGAGCATTGTAATGTCTGACACAATCCCTGTATGGTATAGGCAATACTGATTGAGACCATCCATATGAAAATATGCACCGTTTGTACTTGGACAGAGATTACTACAACTACTGTATGTAAAACAGGATATCCAAAACAGTATTACAGGGCTCAATGGCCAACGGTCGAGGGATAATCATGGTTGCAAACACAGGGATAGATTGATTCCAATTAATGAATGAGAACCAATAATCTGCTGCCATGTGCCATGTGGGGTATCCTGAAAAAAAAAAGTCCTAATATTTGGAGACAAAAATGAAATAAAATTCAAGCTAATTTCTGAAGCAGTAATTTGTCTAAATGTTCCTTCTCAACTCTGGTCATTCCTACTGCTAGCCTGGATGTCTTGGTAGAGCATATAAAAGGGTCCAAAAATGGATCTGAGGAGTCCAGCAAGGCACGATAAACTCTGAGGCACTAAGGGGTTCTTTTGATAGCCTCAGGCTATAACAGCAGACCGACATCACAAGATAAGATAGACATGTCGAGTGCATCCACTTAAGCACAACAATTTTGTGGATGTTGTAGTCTTCAAGAACTAGAAAAAGATGGTTGGGTGAAAACACAAATTACCATTTCAGATAAGACTAACCCACAGTCTGAGCAAGTGCACATAAAAAATAATAATAATAATAATGAAAAAAACTACAGATAATGCACTCTACTTCAGACCCCACACTGGATTTGTTTAATTTGAAATGATAAATATGTAATGTTTTTTCTTATGTTTTATTAATTAGCCCCAGTGGGGAACTCTGAAATGGATATAAACAACGTGATGGTGGAGCTGCTAAAGTGACTGGCAAGGATGTGCACCCCATGCTGCTCCTCTGTGCCAGGGTGCCAATCTCTGGGGCCTAACTGTTCACGCTTGGAATGAATGCATAAATACTGCTACCGTGGAAACTTCATTGTGATAATACCGCTATTTTTAGACCAGCAAACCCAAATTGCTACCTACCACATGTTTCCATGGAGATTCTCCACCACTTATCTTTTATTTCACAGATACTACCTGTTTCTCTATTTATACAGCAAGGGTTAACACATAGATTTCGTTCAGCTTTGACATTTTTGTAAAGTTGACATACCTGGCAGTGAATGTAAACCAGAAGTTTCCTCTGGTCTTTTTCAAAATGTTAAATCTGAAGGATCTATTTGATATATATCATGCACACACTTCTTTGCAAGGATACATACAACCCCAAATCTGAAAAAGTTGGGACGTTGTGTAAAATGCAAATAAAAACAGAATGTGATACTACACAAATCTCGTAAACCCATAATTAGCTGCAAAAAGGACATAGACAACATATCAAATGTTGAAAATGAAAATGTTAACCATTTCATGGAAAATATAATAATAATAATCATAATAATAATAATACATTTTATTGATAAAGCGCCTTTCAAGACACCCAAGGTCGCTTCACTTCATATGTTCATTTTGTTTTAAAAAAAAGTTGTGACGGGGGCATGTTTACCACTGTGCTGCTTCACCTTGTCATTTAACAACATTTTGCCAATGTTTAGGAACTGAGGAGACCAGTTGCTACTTTTTTTACTTTTCCTCTATGGAGAAATACTGTCTAAATATGTGCAAAATATGTGTATTTTGGCAAGGTCTTCCCTGAAAAAGATATTGCCTGGATGGCAGTATATGTTGCTCAAATTCTGTATACATCGTTCAAAATTGATTGTGCCTTGCCAGATGTGCAAGATGCCCATGCTGTAGGCACTAATGCACCTCCACACCGTCATAGATGCTGGGTTTTGAACTGAGCACTATAACAAGTTAGATCAGTTGGATAGTTGAATAGGCCCTCTCCTCTTTAGCCCAGAGGAGTCCATGATTTCCAAAAAGAATGACAAATGTTGATTTATCACCACAGGACCTTTTTCCACTTTATCTCAGTCTAATCATCTTGCTAGTTACCATTCATATTCCTCTTTTTGTTTTTACTTTATCATTACACAACTTCCAGCATTTTCTTGGCCCCGTCCCAACTTTTTTTTTTTAAAAAACGTGTCGCTGGTATCAAATTCAAAATGAACATATATTTTCCATGAAATAGTCATATTTGTAATTTTCAACATTTGACATATTGCCTGTGTCCTTTTTGCAGATAAATATGAATTTATGAAATTTGCAGATTATTACATTCTTTTTTTCCTTTCATTTAATTCATTTTAGCCAATATCCCAACTTGTGTCTGATTTGGGGTTGTATTAAGGCAGTGTGAAGCAGAAGGAACACATGCCCAGGCAGCAGCGGTCTACAGAGGAGAGGAGCAATGATCAATACTTTCCACACCAGTGCTGCCCCTCTGCACCTGATGTCTCCCACGTCCACCTCACATTTCCTCCAAGGCCAAACTGACCCCCTTACATGACCAGGGTCTACAGCCTGCCCTGTCTCTACAGCACTAGCCCTGGCACACCCACAAGGGTCATCATGGGGTTGCAGAGGAGGTTGAGGTAGCTGAACTGTTTTACTGGAACAGCAAGGTCAGTCTTCAGAATATGAGTGTGTGAGGGAGGCTCTGGCAGAGGGGGATGTCTATACGTACAGAGGTCATTCAACGATGGTAGATAGACAGGGGAATGTACACATGTACACACACACACATACACATACACAGACAGAGATAGACACACACACATACACATACACATACACATACACATACACATACACATACACATACACATACACATACACACACAGACACACACACACAGACACACACACACACACACACAAACAAACACAAACTTTGAGAGCTACAGCAGGTGTCCATCGTGCCACCTTGAGTCCGTCAGTGCTCCTGGCATCCTGGTGGGAGTGTGTGATTACGTGTAAAACGAGGTGCCCTGGTCCCAGAGGAGGTGCTGAGAGGCATACCTGCTTCCAGTTGGAGGGACACACTTTTGTCACCTCGCGTCAAGCCTCTTGTCCAAATAAGTCACACTGGGAGGTGAGCAGAGAAACCCTTCATTGTCTCTCTCAGTGTGAGTCTGTCCATCACGCTCGTCGCCATGACAGTTACCTCTGCGTACACACACACGCCACAGAAATAGCCATGATTACCTTGTCACCACCATCACTCTCCCCGTGATGGGGCTGGCTGGGCTCATTTTGCTGGTTGATTAATTAGAATCTCGTTAAAGAAATACAGTGATCAAAATATTTCCAGACTCCCCCATACATATCATTAACTGAACCATGATTTGGGATTATTATGATTTATGTTAGATCTTTTAATTGCGTTGGAGGCTATTAAAAGAGATACTGTATTTCTGTTTTCATCCAGACTACCTCATAGGTAAAATGAAACATCCAAACTGCTACATACACTTATTTTTTGTCTTCCTTTTCTATTTATTTTGTCAGTAGTTTGCGGTTTTAGGTCTGTAAAGCCCACATTAGATGATGTGACACATCAAATCTTCAGTATCCCTGTACATCTCATCCCACTCCACTACTAAAACGAATATGATCTGATGGAGAGGGTAGTTAGCACAGAAGCCACTGAGGCAAGAACTTGCCAAAGAAAGACAATAGAAAGATTCTTTGTTGTCAAATGTGTCTCACCATCACACCATGTATTAGACTTAATTATTAGTGACGTGTCATTAGGGCAAGAACTCATTTTTCATTAGCTCTTTCAACTACTGAGCTAATGCAGATTTCCTCTGAGTACTGCATTGTGATGTATAATTTTGCATTCATAGGTCTACTTGATGCATAGCTTTTCTAGTCATTCTTCCCCTTTTTACTTAAGAAAGGTGAAAGTAATATGGCTTTGGTAAAGAACAACACAAGTGCATTAAGTACCATAACCGAAAATAGTTCAGGTCAGTTTTGGGAGCCAGTGACTGCTTGGACTAGATATTGATCTAGCATCTTTAGTGATCTTATGTCACGATGCACTCCTCAGTATTTCAAAGACCTAAACTAAATAAACAGACCCTTTTCATTCCTGGGGCCCAGGAAGGATGACCTGCGATGGGCAGACGTCAGACACTGTAGCACACAATGGCACTTTGGAGGGGGGGGGGGGGGAGAAAGGTGGGGGGCCCTGGTCATCCTACAGCAGTGCAAACAGAGTGGAATAGTGTTAAACAGTAGCTCTAGTGAGGAGTTGTATAACTGTGTGTGTGTGTCTTCACACCCCACCGAGTGAAAAGCAGCTGTAATCCACCCACACACACACACACACACACACTCCCCCTATCACTCCTCCCTAAAACCTGCCCTGAGGAGGTGTGAGATGTCTCGCTTCCCTCAGCAGGAGTACAGAGAGGGAGGGGGTCATCCCACTGGAGGCCTCGAAGAGGTGTGTGTGTGTGGGGGGGCTCCACTATGTTCATCACACCTGCGGGAAGACTGTTGCAATAACTGGTATTGCCGTAGCGTAGTTGTTTGCGGACAAATAAATGACACTGAGCTCATCCAGCTCACATGGAAATTTCAGTAGTAAAGGACAACTGGACAACTGGCATATGCAAATCAAGCAAGTGCATGAATCTCAACAGATGTCTAATTAAAGACTTAGAAATGTAAAAGAGGAAATAACTTATTTGGCTAAATCTCCTTAGCAATCTAGCCAATAGCTCTCATTTCCTGTGTCCTGCTGCTTCTGTGGGATGATGCCATTGTTGTTTATAAGCAGCCCAAAACATCCTCAGTAATAGGGTTAAGATGCTTAGCCAATTCCATACTTTAGGTTTAGGTTTTAGGTCTTTGACTCCAACAAATGAGTACAAATTGTCGCTCCACTAAGTCATCCCTTACCCTGCCAAATACTTCTTAATCTCTTTCATAGTCAGAAACCTGTCAGGCAATTAGCCTGGCTGTGCCTTCAGGCTACATCTTTAAAACAATGGGGCCAGCGCTCGGGAGGAGGAGAGAGCAGTTTCCCCGCATCTGCATGATAGTCTGGCCCACATTAGCACGGCAGAAGCCCCAGTTAGCGCCATTGTCAGGCCCCGCAAGAGGGCCCTTTGTGCCCAGGCCGCTGAAAGGCATTGTCAAGTGGCTGGCACCTCCACTCAATGTCCCGCAGCACAGCCGCATCACAATGAGAGGTGTGTGTGTGTGTGTGTATGTGTGTGTGTGTGTGTTTATGCGCTCACATACACACGCATAGATCCCACCCCTCTTCTTGTGGGCTTCGGAATTTAGTGCATTTAAAGAGGCTTGTTTCCTAACAAAGGCATTTCGCACATCTCCAGATTTACATTGGCCCGAGTCAAACTGCCAATGACCAGAGTCCCTGCTGGGCCTGGAATAACTAACAAGTGATCTACCTGAGGACCGGCAGCTCTCACATGATCACTACCAATCATCGAAACAATGCAAACTCTAACACAGGTTTGGAAGACTGTTAACATGATATATTAACATGCATTAATACTCTCAGGTTAATGGGTCTGATAAAGGCACTATGGTAGGAAACTGTAGACCTTCTACAAAGAGCCTCCAGAAGCTGACCTTCAAAGACAATCAACCAGGCATTTCCTCCCACATACTGTCATATCTAACACAACATAACATCCTCACAGGGCAAGACCCTACCATCTGGTTAAAGACAGCTACAGCAAAAAACAGGTCACCGAAAAGGGAGTCAAATCTTGTTTCTCCTTACAACAGAGGCTGGATATTTTGACTATAGTCTAACCACATTGCAAGTCACTTCCATTTCCCTGGCTGTAACGTGTCATAGGTCAAAGATGTACAATACCACTGATTATCGCTAACACCGCAACTGATCAAAGACACCTTTCCAGCAGAACGCAATCGGGTGGAAACAAACTAGCTGCTGGAGGCTGCGCCGTTTAGAAGCTACTGAAAGAAGCTGTCTGCGAGGCCCCCATGGAAAGTCATCAGCAATGACACTACATCAAGTCAAAGCCCAAATATTGCCTTAGAAGATGAATGAGCCGAGAAGAAACAGCCGGGGCATGCTGGAGGAGCAGACACATCCCAGGGAAAACGTTACATAGTTGCTTAAGCATGTCAGCAAATCCCTGCTCTCAATGACCTCACCTTCCAAACAACAAACTACCTGTATAGCACATCTGAAACAGCATTCATACACATTCATAAGATACCTCTACACGCAGTCACGTACATGCTCAGATAATTGACCTCAACTGAATCTTTCTGCATTTAAAACTTACTCTTTAATTTATATCCTATTTGTGTCCCACAGCAAAATATATATTGTGCTTTTGGCTGTGTGAAAGGTAACATCATGTATGGGCTCATTTAAGACTGAAAAATCTGAAAATACCCCTGGGGGAACTAGCACTTACAAAAAGTCGAATCACTCACAAGTCGTCTTTTAGAAAAGATCAATATTTATAGTATGGAAAATTACTGCAAAAATAGGAATTGGTATTACATTTAGATACACCACATATTTAGATCTAAAATAACACCTTTTGTCATTATGTCAAAAAAAAATGTCCAACTGCATCCTATCTTCCATATGGTCCTATAAGAGTCACACATTCAAAAGCCATTGTAGACCATATTGGAACATTAACCTGACTGTGCACCTATTGTAGAAACACACATATGTAAGCAAGGGTAATTATTTAGGGCAGGGTATATTATCTATCAGGGTATTGATCAGTGCAATTAAGATTGATTCCATTAGTTTTAAGACACACAGGCTCCACACTTTCACACGCCCACATAGAGACACACACACTCATTCCCTCTAAAGCCAAGTCTTTGTTTCTGCGCTGCCACAATGAAGGTTATCTCAGTGGGTAATGGGAACATCAGGTGACAGCTATGTCCCATGATGCCACTGGGGCCGTCAACCTGTCTATCCAGCTGTCAGCTGACCAGTGGTTCCCATGGTTTCCCCCGCTTACACTTGGTTGAATAGAAAGCCATTATTATCTGGCAGTGTTGAAGAGGGACTGCTTCAGCTTTGATAAGCTATCACTGCTCCCAGGTGATGTCTGGCCAGCATCCCGTTAGGACAAAACAACACTTGGAAACCATACACACACACACACACACACACACACACACACACACACACACACACACACACACAGTAATGAAATAAAAACACAAACACACACATACACACACCTCTCCATCTCCCTCTCCTTCTCTCTGATGTGTTCACCCACACACAAAGACTTAATCCAGTGTCATCAACACACCCTAGGCTGTAAATTCAATCTAAAGGCATCACCAATGTTTTAACTTCAGTTTAATAAAAAATGATGCTGAGATGGCATGCAAAGAAAACAATCATTTCCATTTCCAATGTTAATTGATATTCAAAAGTTGTTCTGCCTGAAGGAAACATATAAAACAAATCCGCTTTCCTCCCCACATAGGAGCTCATGCAGGAGATGTCATTTGACCACTGCATTTGTATCCACCCTGTGAGTCTGACATGTTCCATCTGCAAAAGCACCCCAGTACAGATATGCTGTGCCAGAGGCATCCATCTCCATTCCAATCAGTGCGCTAGCCAACCGACAACCATTACATGGTTGGGGGAAGAAGTGTTGCTACCACCACCTTGTGTACAAACACTTCCCTACATTTGCCTGGGTGGAATTATCTGAGGAGATGCGACACGACATGAGGATAGAAGGGCGACGGAGTGCTTTGTGTGTGTGTGTGTGTGTGTGTGTGTGTTTGCTTCATTCAATCTGGGTGAAGTAACAGGCGTAGTCAGACGCCCAGAGTGAAACAGAGCATCGCATCTCTGAGCCTCTAATACCCACGCCTGGGCTGTCTGTTGGTAACATGGTTTCATTACCTGACCTGTCAGCGAGAATCACAGTGTCATCAAGAAAAGGGAAAATGTCAGACCGTCTGCAATATCTCCACCCCATTCAGGTTTGAAATAATTCTAATCATTGTCTAATTCAGATTTGTAATGGCTTTAGCATTCTGACTGTTTTTTGACCATTACAAAGTTGATGGCACACAAATTGCTTTTGACAAAATTCTGGAGTCAGGCAACCGAGACCATGAAGAGATACCAGTGCCGGCCTCCGCTCTTGAGGAAGCACACAAAAATAAATGATCTTCCAAATGAGTAAGAAGATAGCGCCATGAAATTAGAGGGGAAAATGCTTTTTCTATTCAGCGGGAAATTATGTGTGCATGTGTGTGTGTGTGTGTGTGTGTGAGTGTTTTTCACACACTGTAACAAGAGAGAGAGAGAGAAAAAGAATAGAATAATTGATTTTCCTCCCCTGTTTTCCTCTGGTGTAAAATTTCCTTTGCTATCATCTAATCTCGTCATATCTTCCCCACCCCAGACTGAATGACACTTTTTGCCCATTCTGGTAAGGCAGAGAAAGGTTGTTTGTTCTGCTAATTAACTTTATTACCCTGATAGCTCCCTACTGCCTTTGACGAAAACAATTACCATCCATTTTTTTCTCTCCACTGGCAGAAAGACTATTAATTAGAAATGGGGCTTGGGCCCCGCCATGTTAGCCTGCCATGTTCCCGAGCCCTCGAGCAGGATAGCATTACATTGTCAGTAGTAATTTAGCTCTCATCTGTCTCTGCTAATTATTGTCACATTCATCAAATTCATCAAGGAAAGTGCTCTCAGAAGGATTGCATATTTGCAGTTAATATAGCATAAACTGGTATTACCCATCTCCACGTTTGTGATGATGAGAGGGACACAACTTATTCATCCTTAATTAGAGCAAGCAGGGTAATTAATTATACATTCCGCCTTATTACTTCAGAGTCCCAGAGACTGTTTGTGGAAAAACTGGAGAGGGAGAGCAGGGAGGTGGCGGGAGAAGCCAAGAGCCAGGGAGAGGGGAAGGGAAGAAAAGAGCCAGGGAGAGGGGAAGAGGGGAAGGGAAGAAAAGGGGGTGATGTGTTTTGTCACATGTGCTCTGCCATAATTCCCACCTGACAAACGTCCCAAATCGGGGGGGGGGGAATTGCAACTTGTCAGCCGCCAAATAAACTGAGGCAATAACTGATTAATGATCAGCACCTGTGACAGGTGCAAGGGGAAGAGTCCAGACAGGCCTTGGAGACGGGCGAGATAAAACAGAAATAAAACCTCTCCAAAATGGCCCTCTTTTATTTGACTCTTAAAGAAGTACACACAAATACAAAAATATGGCACTATGAGTGAATATTGCATTGTTACTAACAGTTGTATTTCCATTTGCTACATTTGTACATAATGAAGAAGACTGAGCTCTTATAGAGTTTCTGTGAGTGTTGCTGTCTTGCTTTAAAAAAAAAACGGCCCATTGTAAACACAGCGTGCTACGCTAAAAACATGCCCTATCTATTATTTAGCCTGGCCACTACGTCTGCTGACGATACAGTGAGAGTTGCCCGTAGCGATTAGGATTAAGTGACAACGAATGGGCTTGTCCCTTTCCCAAATGTGACACATCTCCACCCCTCCCCCCGTCCCCCTCCACATGGCCTCCGGGCTCCGTGGGGACACCTCATCATGACTTCAAACATCCGCCCTGGCCTTCCCGGCCAGCCGCTTCTCACCAGGCTACAATTTCACATGACACATTTAATCAAAGAACACAAAGGTGCCCAGGGAAATCAGGCCCTCCCCAAGAGGTCAAAAGAGTCCCCGTGACAGAAGCGGGACAGCCGGTCCGAAGATCCCGGGCAGGTACACCTCGCGGCAGCAGCGTCAGCAGCTTTGAGGGATCAGGAGCTGCTATATCATATGCCGTGTACACACACCTGGAAGTTTGTGATCACACCGGGTGTTTATGTGTGTATGGAAATGGTGATGCTGAACAGAGGCAGTGTTTGAACAGGGCTGTTTAAGGTAGTAATGTAATCTATAAGATGCTGAAGAGAACAAGAGGGCTGATAATGGTGGAAGTGAAATCTGAGAGGTGGGAGTGATATAGAATCTAAAGAAACTGTGGGCAGTGTTCAGGTCCAATGGGAGGGGTCACAGTGACGTCATACAAGGTCAAAATCATAAAAAGACTACGCCGCCTAGAAATGGAAAAAAACTTTGTGATGTCTGTGTTTGATTCACTGTTTCATTCACCAGTATTAAATAGCGCATGTGTTTAGTATAGCCCATTCTGTGCATCGGCAAAAACTTGAATTTGAATATGCAAATGCGGATTCCATATTTGTTTGTCATAGTGTTATACAGTATATGTCCCTGAACATCTGAAATGCTGTGGTCTACTGATTACCCATCAGTATGAATTTGATTTTGATGAGATACTTATCATCCATAATTGGCAACAGATACCAGTCCCTTGTTTTGTCATTTATGTCCAGGGATCTCATGCATAATCCTGCATAATCCTCTCCTGCATATGCACTCATAAAACAGCTGGTTCTTAAACAGTATCTTGATTGGTCAATTCAACATACTAGGTGTGAATGTAAATTACATAAGCTTTAATATACAAATATATGCATTAGAACAATAGTGTTGCACATGTCTAAAAAATACATGATCTCTAAACATTACATTTATTTACATACTACATTACAGCAGAATTCATATGGTTACGTCATAAAGTATGGTTACATGATATGGTTTAAATTATAATACTTAACACAATAAAACAGAAACATAATCAAACGATTTGCATTTTTATTGTATATTCATATATAAATAAATGCCTGATAAAGGATATACTAGCCATACAGTTAACCAACTAATAGCTGTACGTTAATTACAGATATTGATATACCAAAAGCAAGGTCCCTTTCAAACATAAATAATAAATAGATACATTTGAAATTTATCTTAATTTATAAAAGTGAAACGGCAAAAACTATTCTGTATAATGAACATCTATAGATTTTTGACAGTTGAATAAAATCACATTATTCCACTGTATTGTATTTGAATGTGGCTTATGTAAAAAAAGCATACATCAAATAAGTGGGATATTTTGTCCATTGAATAATATCCTGATTCTGTGTCCACTGCTATGCTTACCGGTAACTAGCATTTTAGACTAACACCCTGAAAATGACAAAAAAAGAACATTTGTGTTTAGTGATGATAAATAATGACAGGAAGCTCAGAGAAAAGCCAGGAAGGATTGGGCAAGGAGGTCCGTTACATTCCTTAAGAATGTCAGATTAAACTAACATCTGCCCGTCAATATTGGTACACAGTGACCCCCAGTACCTCAGTGGCAAAAGCATTAAGTCCAACATTTTCCCCTGTAAGTGTTTATCACTGAGGATGGCTTACATGTCCTCTGAAGCAGATATTGAAACTGATTGGACAATGGTGAAATACCAGACAGGGGACCACAAGGCCGACCCCAGCAAATAGGCAGAGAAAATCTTAATCTGCAACACAATGGCGCTCTCTTGAAACCCTATCATTTTCACTTCCAGTGAGGCTGCTGTCTGACTGGGAATGAAGTGAAAGGAGCGGATAGTGTCGAAAATTGGATCAGAGCTAACATTCGCTCATTTTTATCAGCGGCTGCCAAAGGTCATCTGACATAATAGCTGATGAATTTAAACCCGGATGGATTTCATTTGCAATTTTCAATTTAGCCCGGGCCCTTCCGAAACCCCATGGCGATAAGAGCGTCCTCCTATCGTGGCCTGTCACAAACATCAAGGATGGGGTGCAAACCCCACCGGAGAGGAAGAGAGGGAAGGAGAGAAGAAGGGAAGAGCGAGAGAGAGAGAGAAAGGAATATCACCAGAGGGATAGATAAGGTTGCTGAAGAAGAGCGTAAGACAGGATGGATCCATATGGAAGAGGCTGAAGAGTCTGTTAGGTGTTTGGAGGTGTTCTGAGGTTTACACACTGCACCACAACATGATAAAGCACCTGATGAGATACTCACTACATTTATGCATGTCTACCTATGTTGAGGACTTGTGATCCTGTTTTAAATTCACTCCTATGTGATGGAGGGGGGAAAAATAGCCGTCATCAAAATCACAGTGGGAAAATTCCCTCTTCTCGGCCAGGCTGGGTAAAGTTCATAAATGGCTATATTTCAGTGCCAGCAATTCATCCCTCGAACCGTTGAGAGACTTCAATCCAGTCACTGTAGGGATTGATGCTCAAACATAATACAATTTATACACGAGAGGCCTCCATTGTTGCTAATATTTGCTGTAGTATTGCTTCATCGTTTTTACGCCCCACTAACCTCTAATCACCGTAGCATGGCAACCCCCTTAATACGCCACCGCATGGCATGATACACTATCAAGACGTATTATCCTGTACAGGCAGCTCTGGCAGGGAATCCAAACAAAATACTCCCCATCAAATTCAATTCAGATGGCGGTAAGGGACAGCTGACTATCATAGAAATACGGAGACGATCTGGCAGGAGGCACATGAATGGGAGAGGCACTCAGAAGCACTTGGCAGAGTGACTGTGCCAGGCAAGGAATGGAAATCACAGTGAACAGCTGTGACTAATACAGTCTTGTAAGTGCTAGCCCCAAAGAAAAATGTAGAGTGCTTCAGAACAATTCGAGGGAGAGAGGGAAAGAGAGAGAGAGGAAAAGGAGAGACTTCCTCCAAAGCTAAATGACAAGACGGTTTCTTAACAGGAGAGAAGATGTTCCATAATGGCCCTGATTGAACTGTGCTTTGGATTTAATGGCCAACAAATTGTGGGAGAATGGCAGAGGATGTCAGGAATCGGCAGTAAAACAAATGAATTCACTCAACAGCCATTCAGCGTAATGTGACGTGTGGACTACATGATAGATGTTATGAAAGCCACAAATAATATGATGACAACATTATTTTCCTCATGAAAAGTATATATATTATAGAGCTCTGGAAAAAATGAAAAGACCACTGCACATTTTTTCTAATGTCATACTATGGTTGCTGAGTGACATCTAAATGAGTTGACCGTCATATTAAAAATTAAGAGACCACTGCAAATTTGAATATGTATATATCACTGAAATGTTCTGACTCAACCAGTTTATCCATACTGTGTGTGCATTTCACTCATTGTACAAGTGTCTGGACAAAAAATATAAGATGCTGATGAGATTACAACAGCTCAGTAACCAGAGTAGAAAAGGAGAAAAGCACTAAGGATTTACATGTTGGTTCTTTTCAGTGTTTGTGTGTGTGTGCATGTACCGGTGTGTGTGTGTGCATGTACCGGTGTCTGTATGTGCATGTGCATGTCTTTTTGGTCTAAGTGTGCCGGAATATGTGTGTGTGTGTGTGTGTGTGTGCATGTACCTGTGTCTGTATGTGCATGTGCATGTCTTTTTGGTCTGAATGTGTCTGAATATGTGTGTGTGTGTGTGTGTGTGTATAATCCACACTCTCCTCTCCCTCTTCGCCAAGAGGAGAGAGAGAGAGAGCGAGAAAGCGCCTCATCCTCCAGCTCCAGAAACAATGATGATGGATGCAGCGAACTCTGGGATGCTTGACAAGTGTCTTCATCCTGCATTAATTGCTCAAATTGAAGCAGTGCCACATCTCTCCAAACTAGACATTGCTGTGAGTTCCCTTTGATATGATAATGGCATGCTTCTTAGGAGGAGGAAAATGCAAATTGCAGGCGGTAATTTGGTGGCATGCACCTGCCGACTCGGCGCGCCTCAGTTTCGCCACTGCCGGCTCCACTCTCTCAGCCACACAAAAGCCGCCCACCGGTGAAATTACCGACGCATGGGCCGCTCCACCAACAGATGCTCCGTCTATCTTGACAGTGCACGCTCACGCTTGAGCTCCAGTCAAAATATCACCGTTTAGCACCAGAGAGGGGTTTTTTGGCTGCTAAAAGAAACACAGGACATTTGGATTGCCTGAGAAGGCAAATGAAGTCTTGGAATAATATAGCCTGTTTGTATAGCATCTTTCAGTATAAATCCAGATGCCATGAACACTAAGATATATGTTTTAAAATCATTTACCGCTGCCGCCTGTAGAATATATCATGTCAGTAAGAGTGTTGGTTGTAGAATATACCATGTCAATAAGAGTGTTGCTTGTTTCTAAGAGTTGAACTTTATCAAACAAAAAATTAAAGGACTCAAACAAAGAAGTATGACACCATGGAACAGTGGATGTTCTACACAAACGGTGGCCTACTGCTGTCATCAAATGGAACTTGTGAGCTCATAATTATGGCATTACGGTATTATTAGTGAAGTCAGAGCTTTCAGAAAATGTCAAAATGTCGACCTCTGAAGTTGTAAATCCCAGAGTTGGGGGAGGTTATATTAACTCTGATCGTGAACACTGCAAACACGGCCCTATTTGAAGGCACCAGACTTCTAAGAAGCGCTTGCGTCTCCCTCACATCTTGTTCTATTCCAAGGTGATGCTGCTCTTTTCTGGATGAAGCCGATGATGACAAACAGAGAGCCCTTGGGGAGACGCCTGGCATCGTGTGTTCCACTGCTCCCTGCTCCTCTAATTACTCTGGCCATATTGCACCATATTAGACTGGAGGTCCCAGGGTCCGCAACATGGAGAAGACCCCGGTGCTTCATCTGATAATTTGCTGCGCAGTTGATCAACTCGATTGCCTTCAGAAACTTGTGGCTTGCCTGACGAGTGGCATCCAACAGTTGAAAGGGAAATGTAAAGAGAGGGTTGATCCTTCTCTTTAAGGCTGCTGTCTGCCATAAGAGGACGTCTCCATAAGTATGGGTTACTGGCAGATGTAAGCTGTGAGAAAATGAGATGGGAGAGTGATGAGGGGTGAAATATGACAGCTCTGCATGGAACTGGACTAGTGGGATCATTTTAAACACGTATATATCTTTGATCTTTATGGACAGGGATTATATGTGGAGAGGATGCACATGAATTCAGAATGTCAACAAACTTGATAACATTTCAAAAGACAAAAATAGCTTCTTGCAAATACTGAACTGATATTAAATGGCTCTAAAAAATCCAATCCTTTTCAGAGACTGTTCAGATAATATTACTGCAATTCCATCTAATTTGGGGGGCTCTTAAATAACTGTTCATAACCAAATAAATCATTGGTTGCATGAAACTGACACTGTAATAACTATATAGAAATGTATGAAATGTTGCTGAAAGGTTAAATCAGAGAGGGTTAATGGTTAAAGTGACTGAATGGTATAGCCAAATGATCTAGAAATATGGGTAAGATAAAAAAAAAATGTCCAATATCCAAAGGGAAATTTCATTTATTTGAAATCAAATGGAGCAGCTTCATTTCAAGAGATTCCAAAATACTATAACTGTGATTTGAAATATATGAGATACCAAGCGCATGTTACTACACCAATACCTGATCTTAACTGTATCATAAAGACAGGTACATATTAAAACAGTTTCATATTGAATAATTGAATACAAAGTAGACTTCCCATGGCCACTCAAAATAAAATAGGGTCCTTTTCATTAGACTAATCAGAACGAAATAAAATAAAATACTGGAAATACTCAATAAACTCAATCAAACCAAGACATCTAAATAAAAGGTATAAAACGTCAGCACAAAAGGCATTGACTCATAAACGATGCTTACACACTGCTTGCCTTGTCAAACTCAGCTCGCCCATTTCCTCCTGGGGAGCTGGTGGGGTAACTGCTGGGAAACCGGCGTGGTCTGGTCTGGTCTAGTCTGGTGGGTGCACTTGCCCTGTCTTTGCCTCTGCGCTCACCTCCTCCTCTTTGGCACATGATACTTGTCTGATGCAAAAGGTCAGTCTGCGTCGGACTCACAGGCTTCGAAACAAAAGTGCTGCTTCACTGCTGACCGCACCATCCCGCCTGGGCCTCAGCCATCAGGAATGCAAGACCTGGGCCAGCCAGCGGGGAGGGGAGGGGAGGGGAGGGGAGTGGAGGAGAGGGCCCAGGGCTGAGGACCTGAGGGAAGGGGCTTCCGGCTAGAAGGTTCCGGAACAACCTGCTTTATTTCATGCCAGGGCTATGCCCCCCCACCCAACTAACCCCTTCCTTTTTGGCAGAGGTTAAGTCACACATGCAGCGGAGTGGAGTAACTTAAAAAGGAGGTCTTCCCGGAATCGAGGCCGAGTCATTTACCAGCGGCTATCAAGCAGTGAATACAAGGGCTTGTGACTGACCGCAGTGTCCGTGTGCGTCAGTGTGCCATCAGAGCGGGCTGTGTGTAACTCGCTGATGCCAGCGCTCTGACCTTAGAGTCCCTTCAACCCACCCAGTGTCCTCTCAAAACCACTTTCATGAGGCACCCATTTGTCAACATTAAAATATTTGTCTCACGTTGCTCTGTTGTCTTTTGTCTTTTGTGTGTCACGGGGGGTTAGTGAGTGGGCTGGTGTTGAGCGTAGATGGATCGGGCCTGATGGGCTGGTCTGTGTGTGTGGTTAACAGGGTGGGTGGCTATAACGTCTCGGCCTATAGTGTTGTGGGCTACGTGCCTCCATGGCAACACATCCACCACACAGCTCAGAGCTACAGCAATATAACTTCTGTCAGTGTTTCTGTATTTAAGAAATGTGAGATTTTTTCATCAAACCTCCAATAATTGGGAGTAGAAAAGATTTACATATATAATACTAATATATACAATAGTTTTAAAACTACAAACAACACAATAATTAGACAATCATTTCCCCTTATCTAAAGCTAGCACAACACCCTCAACAAATAAAATGACACAATAAAATAGTGGCCCCTTTTTAGAAGGGCCTTTAAAAAAACAAATGGGGCCCCCACCACTGGCTTCTTCACGTCTGCTCTCCCATTGAAGGACATTAATCAACTCACAAAGAGTTAGCATAACGACGCCCCCGCAATTTAACCCCCTGAAGAAGGTGACGGAGAGAGTGAACCAACCGCCACTGTCATCGGCTATTAATAGAGGATAGGATTAATGCAGGATTATGTCATAATGAGTACGGTTTGAGCCATGGGCCTCTCTCTGCTGCCAAAACACTGGGCTCGTAACCCAAAGGCTAACAATGTCTGTCAGTGAGGGACAGCCCAGAGAGGCCTCGCTAAACTGGGGCCCATAATGCATATTAATGCGGACTGTCACTATGCCATAGGTTAAGGCAGCAATTCCGAACCAAGCCCACTCATTATCCAGGGCTCTTCACAGGACTGGAGAGAGCTTTGCATGGCCTCATTAGAGCGATGTTTGTACCAGACCAGAGCAGGGGACAAACAGCTCTGTGTTTTGTTCCATAATTATATTTCTATAAGTTTGTGTGGAGCTCATTTTTGTGGTGTATCTATTTGTTTACAGTGTGGAGAGCGCATTGTGTATAAACACTAACACATCCAAATGAGCTGTAAAATACAAAGTTAGTCATAGAATAGAAAATCTCATCTATTAGAATATCCAATTGTTTGCTTTCAATATAGTGGATCATTTCTAAAAGTGCTTGAGTATGTTGAGGAATGTAACTCCAAAAAACTAAAAAAGTCTTTCTTTAAAACAAAACTGTAACACTAGCAGTTATTGGCACATTAGTCCAAATATGGAATCCTCTGAAAATTAAATGAAAATTTTCACTTAAGTAATTGGTGATATGTAACTGTCATTAACAGGTACACTATGAGAGGTCCTGCAAAGCCACAAAATCCCATTTCACCAGACATTGGCTTTGTCTGACTTGATATATTTATGCATCATTAGCCACAGAAAACTACATACACAATAATCCCACCAAAATCCATTATATTCAATTCAGACAATATACTGTCAAATGAAGCTCTGAGGTTAATGCTTACACCAGTATTTGGCGCCTTCTGCAAGAAATCTCTTTAATTGCCATATGACATCTTAGGAAGTGAACTTACAGTTATTTACACATGGAATCAAGCACATATCCTGCAAGGTAGCTGCCTTAATGAAAGCATCCCTTTAAATTCGAGAGGCAAGGATAGCACTTGATCTTGAACTTGAACAGTTGTAATTGAATTGCAAGCACAGTACATTTCTAATCAAATTATTGCACATCAGAAAACATCCTCTGTTTCACAGCAGGGGGCTGGTAGTGAACGTATGCTCAGATAATTGCACAGCTTATTAGCCTATAGGAAACAAAACTCTTGGATATCAAATTAAATATTAAATCAATAGCAGGGAGTGCCCTGTTGATGAGGGCAGGAGATTGCACTCTCTCAACCAAAGCTAGTTCACCGTTTATTCATCTGACGGCTGCAAATAGAAAAACTGATGTGCTGATTCTTAAAGGAAAAGAAGGGTCAGATTTTACCGAATCTGAGTGACGCTGTTGCTTTTTGGACCCCCTCCCCCACCCCCCCCCCCCACACACACACACAACTAAAAAAAACCTAGCAACAGTGGCCGTTATTTTGGCGGGCCCCATGAATGGCATTAACCAAAGCCTTGGCCGGACTTTGGCTTGCCAGTCTTGAGTGATGAAACTTGGTAACAGACTGTTGAGGCTGGCACGGGGCCCTTCCCTCTGCCCACATATGCGACAGGGTCATTCCTGTCCCACTAGTCTGAATGAAAGAAGCCCTTTCACTTGACTGCAATGGCTGGCGCGCTGCCCCTTTCAAGGCCCGGGCTGACTGTCACTCTGGATGTAACAAATTGGTACATTCTCAGAATAATAATTAGTGCAGCTATGAACATACTATTGTTTCAGCTGCATAATGAAGGAACTGCCTTCTGGCCACGTGATGATCCTCCCCTGCCTCCAACAACACCGACGGCCAACTAAGAGAAAGGGGGAGAGCAAGGACTCGCCCAGGGAACAGAGACGCGTCGCAGAATTTCCAATGCAACACAAACAGACAGTTGCAGCACCCAAATCAGGGTTGTGTGTGTGTGTGTTTGTGCGTGTGCGAGTGCGTGTGCGAGTGCATGTGTGTTTGCTGTATGTGTATATGTGTGGCTGGAAGCTCTGATGCCAGTGAGGTTACTGAGCTGAAAGAGGGGCGTCATACAAAGTCAACGAAGACCCACAATATGAATAAAATTGCATGAATAATGAAGCCGCCTTTACGCCATTAATGTTTTATTGATCAACATTAAGTGAAATAGCAGACCTTGCAAAAATGTTAATATTCAAATGCCTCCGTGTATTTGTGCCTTAATATAAAATTGTATTTTAAAAGCCCAAGACAGATGATGTGCCCTCAATCAACAACCTCTGCACTGCATTTTGCTAACCTTGGACTTTGTTGCTTTACTTCAGGGTGTGTGCTTCAAATTTGGGTAGAATCTGTGCAGTGTCTTTTCCAGTGAAAGCCCTAATCAGACTGTCCTTTCAAGCCAGGGTGAAAGCTCTGAGATAGACGTGTCCCTGCAGGCTTACAAATTTACCTTCAAAATATGCAGAGCAACAAGTCAATAGGCAATAAGCAAACCAGCAGATGAGTTCTGCAGGTTCTAGCTTATGAAAAGCTTCTTACTGGCTTTCCAAAGAGGTAAAGAAATAGCCAAGCCACAACCGCATAATCAGCCTCAAGGGGTAAATATTTAAATGAGATCTCTGGCCATTGCGTCTAATCTTTCAACAATGTTTTGGAGTACGCATCTCCTGAAATATTTTTCAAAAACTTCAAATTCACTTGAGCAATGAAGGGGGCAAATATTCACACACAGCACTTTGGCATACTGTTTAGCCAGCTGCTCGCAAACTTTACTTAATTTATTAAATATGTGCACTTTTAACCTCTAGTAATATTTTGACAAAACATTGGTAAAAATAGTCCCTCATCCATAACTAACACAAGTGAATGTGTCATATAAGCTCACTGCAGCAGACACACAGCTATCTCCATCATGCAGATTAAAATTCATTAGTTATGAGTCTGAGTGCCCTCTCACTTTGTTTTTTTTCTGGATTCTTATCAAGGATTTTCACTGCAAAACAAAAAATATTACATGCAACATATAAAATGTGTGTTAATGGCTAACAAAAAAAGATAAAAATGTTCCTTAACAGACAACAGATATAATGGATGAACATCACTAATTATTCCCTCCATCCTCAATGACACTGAACCTGTTTCCATGGCAATGCATTTCCTTTGCTTTCTCCTTAAGTATCCTGAGTGTTTCCTGAACCCTGAGTGCACACGCACACGCTCCTCTGGGCTCTTTACAACAACATTCTTTGTGTTTCAAGACGGGGGAAAATATGCACCTGAAATCTTCATCAGTCCTTGAAAAAAATGCTATTAATGTCCAAGTTCCATTTCATCTTTCCAAGTTTAAATCGTTTGGCTCCACAGACCAACACAACAACTCTAGACTAGAAGTAGGGACAAAAACACGACAATTGAGTATAACCAAGGGCATATAATCAAAGAAAAAAAAATAAATTACTAAAGAATTGCCCTTTTAACCCTCCTGTTGTGTTCATTTCATGTTTACTTGTTTTGTGTTCCCGGTCAAAAAGGACCGCTGCATTATAACTTGTTAAAAGTATAAGTATAAGTATATTCTTTTGATCCCGTGAGGGAAATTTGGTCTCTGCATTTATCCCAATCCGTGAAACACACTGCACACAGTGAACACACACTAATCCCGGCGCAGTGAGCTGCCTGCAACAACAGCGGCACTCGGGGAGCAGTGAGGGGTTAGGTGCCTTGCTCAAGGGCACTTCAGCCGTGGGTTCGAACCGACAACCCTCCGGTTACAAGTCCGAAGTGCTAACCAGTAGGCCACGGCTCATTTGCTATTTATGGCCTGCAGGCCTCATTGACCTGAGCTCATGCAAGTCAGAAAGGAGAAGATGCTATTAGGGAAAGGTTCCAGGTGGGGGCTGGCATAGAAGTAAAGAGTGGGAGTGAGGGTGTGTGTTTATGTGTGTGTTTTAATGTACAGAAGGACACATACAGTTCATCTGATCAATAGGTATGTGTCTGGACTCAATTTTATACTCACCATTTTCTCACCCATTCATTTGTAATGGCCGGTCATTTTTGACCGGGAATACACATGCGTGTTCTAAAGTTAAATAAAACACTCAAATTGTTATGAAAATAAATGTTTTGTGCGTTCAGATGCCCTGTGTTAACAAAGTCATGGAGCTTCATGGTAGTCAGAATAAGTTAACAATATTTTTGAGAGAAAATAATTGTCAATCGGTCACATTTGACTGCAAACAAAACAGGAGGGTTAAACGTTATTAAACTAATGATTTCTTGCCTGACATCCTTCATTCATGTGTCATGCTTTCTTGTGAAATTGTATAACCCCAGGCAGCTTCCAAAGCCTTAACTCTAAATGTGGACATCTGTCTGTTTGTAGTCTCATCTGCAGTGAGTTATAAAGTTCTCTTACTTTAGTTTCCTTACTTCTACAGGCTTCTGTCTATACAGATTCTACTCATCGAGGTCTGACTAGCAGGTGGATGTCAGAGTGCCCTCTAATGGTGAGAAACAGCACAGACACAGACAGACACAGACACACACACACACAAAACACACACACACACACACACACACACTTGAAATTGGTCTTTTGATCAGAAACCTTGTATATTGGTACACACTGCACACAGGTGTAACAGTCTGTAGCTTCTTCCTGAAAGCTGACTAAAACTACAGTGCTAGCAAAAATCTCCAGCCCTCACTGTACAGCTAGCAAGTCCACAGTGTGCATAAACTGCTGTGGCTGTGGTATCGTTAATCCACATTCCTTTTGTGATCATCTGGGCCAGTGCTGGTGCTCAGGCAAAAGGATGATAGTTTTTCTGATGAATAAATTAAGATGAAGCACACCAACGTCTTCATAAGAAGTGACATAAGAAGAAATCCATTTATTTCATATTTACAAGTAGATGTTGGCTATAGTGTCTTGCTGTCTTGTAGTGTCATAGTGTCTTGCATTAAACTAATCTATGATACAGATTTTTGCAGTTGTCGTATATTTAAGTTTTCTTAAATTGCTTTGATCAAACAGTTATTTTGCAGGCATAATCTCCCATGGCTGAACAAGATGGCTTGGGTAAATTATATGCATTAATCCCAAGTGTTATCTAATGAATCTTTACATTCCTACCCATACACTCTAATATGGAGTTCAGGAGAATGGCCAGTTTTCACATTTCTTTCCCTTGAGGCAGTCGCTACACTCTGAACTCAGCCATGCAGTCATAAAAGACAGCCAAGAGGTGTGCGACATCACACAGCAAGGGAAAAAAATCTTTGAAAGGAAATCAAGTTTATGGGGCAGAGATCAAAAATAAGTGCTGCACTACAACATGCTGAGTCTGGAGGAAAAAAAATTAATTTCACATTCTTTAATTTTCCGACTAAAATGGCCAGCCATTTGGGGTCGAATAATTGTTTGAACCAAGGATTTTATCATTAATCCAGGAGAGCGGACGGATCTGGGGTCACACTGGGGGTTGATTAGGTACGAGGCGCACAAAGCTCTCCTCAGTCGATGCCATTGAAAAGAAGCAAGTAATTTAGATTCAGAATTGGTCTAAGGCTGTGAAGCTCGCTCCATTACCGACCATTTTCAATTTCAGCCTCACAATAAACACCAAGCTTGCCAAGGAAATTAGAGCATTTGGTAATGCACTGGAGGAGATGGGTGAGTTTCGACAAGATGACACAACCTAAGCTCTCGTAAAAAAAGAAGTCCTTGAGATGGGCGGTGGGTGGGGGCTTCATATTTGGCTTGTTTAGACACTCTGCTTTAACCATTTCTTTTACCATGTTGTACAGGCCCATGGTTAAATAATCAGCATCTTATTAAATGAAATGTTTATCCTATTAAATTAATGTTTAATTCATGCATCTTCATATAAAAAGGTTTGGCCTGTTCCTGACTGCGCTGACCTTGTGATGAAATTACATTTAGCCTAATGTTTTAGGGGACACTATACCAGATCTCATCAAGGGAAACCCTCCTGAGAGCAGTGGAATAATGTGAATTCTGTGAAGCCTACATAAACATGACCGACTCAAATTAGACTAAAACATTTCCCTTCAAATATATGTTGTGCCATTTACATATCAATATCACCATATGTTAATAATGCCCATATGGTTAAAGATGCCTTTAACCATACTTTTGTCTGTTTCCATTATTCTCTATTCTATTATTATTATATTTTTCAAATAAAGATCTTGCAAGTTATTTAACGAGTATATAGCAGTCACAGGAGCCTCTATCTACATTTTATTGTGATAGAACCAGAAAACCTTCAAAACAATATACTGAAAATAAGATGCAGTAAAATATTCCCAAAACTCCATGCATGGCACTAATTATAATCTCCTTTCTGTGTGCTTTAAAGAACGAGAGGAGCCCTCACGGCTTGGGATAGTTCCAGACAGCTGGGAAGGATCCACCAATGAAATCTCTAATAAGCGTCTTGATTGCACTTGCCATTCTCCCTCTCTATTTCCCCCCATAATGGAGCGCTCCTAAAAGCTTTTCTCGAGATCCACTTATTCTAAAGGAACTAGGCTAAACAATGACGGAAGGTGGGTATATTCCCCTGAATTAAGCACATTATGCAAGACTCTTTATCGATAGCATAAAATCAATGAGCACACACTCCCAGGATACTGAGGGGGAGCTAATTTTCCCCTGCATTCTCCGTGCCTCTGAATCCTGCCCGAAGAGCAAAGAAGAAAAACCCTTGCCCTAGATGAATATTATCAGCATGAAAACAAAGTGACTACCTGAACAAAGTCCATTTTACACTTGCACTTCAATAGATTTCCACCCCATCAAACACAGAGGCCTGGGCCACAATATCCTCTCCAGCCAGACATGGCTGATGGAACACTCTTCCTCCTCTTCCTCCTTCTCTTCTCTCTCTCTCTCTCTCTCTCTCTCTCTCTCTCTCTCTCTCTCTCTCTCTCTCTCTCTCTCTCTCTCTCTCTCTCTCTCTCTCTCTCTCTCTCTCTCTCTCTCTGGTGTTCTGATGCCTGCTTTAGTATAGCTGATGCTGGCAGACTCAGCCAGCCCCAGAGCTTTTATGGCATAACTATCACAGCATTCAGGTGGCGACAAAAATGAGTGATCTCTATCATGTCGTGTCCATCCAGGGTACACGGTTATTTAAAATAAGCACTTTAGAAAAAGGAATGTAATTGGGCCTTGAAAAAGCATTCCTCACCCGACTTCATAAAGGATGACGGCAACAGAAGAATAGAAGAAAATACAAACAACGTGTTAGAAATGGTTTCATATGGGGACCATAATTAAGCATGTGCAGAGATGAAAACAAACTCGAGGGGGTAAAAATGAATGAATGGTATTACTGGTTACTGGTATGTTACTGTGATCAACCTTTCTCTGGGGGTTGAGAGACTTTGTGCTATGCAATTAAGGTATTGAAGTAGGTGTGAAACCCTCAGATTCTGGAAGTCTGCTATAAGCACTACCACACTATTCTTGTGGAAAACAAACAAATAAATAAATAACAGACATTTCAAACATTTGCAGGGCAAAGTCCACTCCATCTATTTTTATTTTAGAAAGTGTTTGTGGTGATATTAAATAAAAGTCCGTCGGCGAAATTTTCCCAGATAGCACCAAGTCTCAGAATGTTTCCTGGGAGCAATTGTGTCGATACAGATTTCACCTTGTTCCTAATTTAGTGGCCCGCTCCACTGTACAAGGAAATTACCCTCGTCTCAGGAGCAGTCAGTCATATAGGGTGCAGCGCGGCAAGGTTTTCCATTAAAAATGGACGTGCACACATGTCCGTGTGTCAGCCATTGACAGCGCTCAGATGCGTCCACTTTCTGCTGATGATCTGTCCTTGCCTTGAGCTTGGAATACTCTGCCCACCCCCACCCCTTACCCCACCACACTCTCCAGGAGGCACATACATGCATCTTCGATCTGAATCTGAGCTGGCGCTTCTGTAATAGGTCACTATTTATTCATGTAAAACATTTACAAATCAAGGTAAATCTTTCACAGTATATCTAAGATATACACAGGAAAAAAATTGTCAGTAAAAAGTAAGTGGTTTTTTTCCCCATACACATCCGACTCCTTCCATTCGCAAACAGGCGGAAGGTTACAGAAGAGAATGAAATGCAAGCGGAATATCCACACAAATTTAATGTGAATAACAAGAAGCTCCTCACATTGTGGGATGCACTGCCGCAAGGATGCTCAGCGATCATGGAAAGAGCACCTAAACAGGATGTGATGCAGAAAGTTTGACCTCGGATCTGTGGTCCTGACACAAAGCAGAGAGGAAAGAAGACTCGTACTCCAAACCACTACCTTCACTTTAGCCAAGCAGGGAAGCCCACTAGATAGGCTAAGTCACATGAGGTAGTGAGGATGGAAAAACCTCCTGTTCCCAAAGATATGAAATTAATTATTGACTTGATGAAGGTGTATGGTGTTAAGATTGATCAGGAGATAGGGGAATGGGGACACAATGGGCCAGTGATGCAGAAAGGCTGGTCCGAAAGACGATCAGGGTCAGCCAATTTCCCAGGAGAGATGTCTCTGTGATGGTATTCCTGTACCTGCACCACTTACACATTATAAACCCACTTAGAGATCAGGATTCCTTTATATTCGCCCCTGCCAGAAGACACTCAAGACACACAAAAGATGCACTTTGGGAAAAAAACAAAGTTAATCACAAAGTGACAATTGGCAATATTTAAGACCAATCACTGTTAGTAGAGCATTGCGATTACTGATAGCACTTGCTCAGCTTTCCCTTCTCACTTCCCTTAAGACACTCTCTCTCAGGGATTTTCGATTCTCTTCTTGTTTCCTTCAATCACAGCAGCCATTGTTAAATATATAGTGTTCAATCACACTTCAAAAGGGACAAAAATCATCTTGTTTTGTATGTTTTTTTGAAGTGAAGTACTCACTCTCGTATCAGTGAAAGCCTCCTATCATGACTTCAAGGCGAGAGAGAAGGTGACCCATCGGTACTTGAAAAGGATACATATTTTATGAGATTTTCAATAAAAAAAATCTGGCAGGCCCCAAAAGGCTCTTTTATTCAATGGAGGTAATGCATACAGCAGATGGTCATCTTTTTTGCTTCTGAAATTGTGTCTAATTGTTCCAATCTCGGACCGTACCCACCACCCCCGCCTCGTCCCCCACATCTCGCTCGACGTACATCTGTGCGATACTAACAGGTGTAGTGTGAAAGAGAGGGGCTGGCATAATGGTGCCAGCCTGACAACAGGTCTGAGCAATGCAAGAGACGATGAATTAAAAAGAAAATCAGGCCAATTGGTGCCCACTTGAGGTTGAGATTACACTTTCATGGACGCCTGCGATAATCTGGCTCTATTGGGTCGGCCCGTCTGAGAACGTGTGTGTGTGGTCAACAAGAGGGTTTTTTTTCCAGCGTTAAAGACTCCAGTTTGTGGGGACAAACAGTCTTTCAATGTAGCTACTCCTGAGCAAGAACACAGATGTGGTTCTGAAGAGGTTCAAGTGTGTGCTTTCAAACACACTTTTTCTCTTTCATGTTCCAAATCATCTCTATCGGCGCAGGAGAGTTGACAAAAGAGTACTGTAAAGATGAGAATGATGGCCACAACTGAGCACTACATCCGCAGTGAGTCAAAAGTTGAACCTCACCCTCACCAAGCAGTGAGCATTAGGATTCCCCAGTAAATATACATTATCCACAATCCCCTCACTGTGTGTATTTGTGTATGTGTGTGTGTGTGTGTGTGTGTGTGTGTATGAGTGCGTGTATGTACTCTGATGGAGAGGGCTCAAGCAAAGGCAAAAAACTAAAGGAGGAATCAAAGTTTTATTTAATGTCACCAAGTCCCCTACTGAGCACACCCCTAGTGCCCCCCGTCCACAACAATGAGGGGAGAGATTAGCAGAGAAGCTAAGTGCTGTCAATGGTACAGTAGAAAGGCAGGGAGACTCCGTGTATCACCACGAGTGGCAGGGTTAAAACTAAGATGTTTAATTTCTTACTTTTTATCATGTCCATGCAGGCCACTCCGCTTCAGTTTTCAAACTACTTCTGTCCACGACTCAAGTTCCAACAGAAAATCTCAAGCCTCCCCAAATCTTCACTGTTTGAATCCCAAGATGTCCCCCTGAAAAAATCTGGATGTTTCCAATCTTGGCGTGGAGGGGTGTGCGGAATTAAGAGAGGCAATTACAGAAAAATGAAATCTTGTGTTTTCTATACAAATGTGGACCAAGGGAAAGCAGATTACGATAAATCCGAATTGCCTGTGAATTCGCCGGGTCCCTGAATGACAGAACTTGTTATTACTGTATGTAAACACTGCCAAGCTGATGATATTGTGGTAAAACACATCCCACATAAAACATCGCTAAGGCTTGTTCAATTACCCAAAGCACATTAATGGCCTCGTGAACAGCAGTCAAGATTTTTGGTTCTAATCTTCTTTATGCAATAATTCAACTAAAATGCTGAAAGAATTTTCTGGGATGCCAGTTAGGCAAAGGAAATGGGCATTAGCCATTTCGATGGCCAGGGTTGAGAGACGCAGGCGTCTAATCAGTGTCTAAGCATGCTGTACAGCAGATAGAGTAGCAATGTCCTGCCAAAAGACAAGATGCAAGCTGGGACGCGACTGTTAAAATCAGCCTTCTCGTTTGAACATTAAGTTATGACTTCAAAGGATACAAGGATACAAGGATAAGTTTATTGTCACATGCATATAGTTACTGGATGTAAGAAATGCAGTGAAATTATGTCTGGTGTCAGCCTATTTGTGCATTTATGGGGGGGGGGTAAAAAGTGGATACCTCAAAGAAAATACTGTAAACTGTTCATTTCATGTATTTTGTGTATTACATACAGTATGTGCATAAAAATGTAGTAAAATAAAACATACTGACAAAATCTACATCTCAAAATGTGTATTCCCACAACATTCAGCTCACTGACCAAGGCCATCTTCTCTCACACATTCCACCAGGAGACATCATGTCATTGGGCTGACCTCTATGCTTTGAGAGTCTTTTACTTCATGTCATTGGGCTGACCTATATGCTTTGAGAGTCTTTTTCTCCCTGTAGTTTCCTATCTCCACCAATAACTGTGACCAGATATTCAATAAGCAGTGACTTAACTTGACTTAACACTGCCAAATTGGCAGATATTTAACCCAAGACGTTGGTCTGGTCAACCACACGGCCTCAAGCAGCAACATCTGTCGCGTCGTTATGGGAAACTACACTCATTCCAAGCATCAGGAATACAATTATTCTTACTCAAGCATAAAAGAAAGAAAAAAATAATACTTTTATTTGGCACAGATTTCTTTCCCATTTTAGTATTCATATAAGTCCTCTTTGCCACTGTCTCAGTCAAGCAGGATACAGCAACCATCTGTGCGGGTAGATTAAGCTAAGGAAGCTCCCATTATAGAGCCCCAGCTTCGGAGGCATCATTGCTATGCGTTTCAGACTGTGCTTGCATGGGAGATACCGCACCCCCTCGCAGCCCCCCTCCCCATATCACCCTGGAAGACCATTAAAGCCTAACCATGTGAATACCACCTATTCACAGAGAGCTCATTGTTCACAGCCAGGTAAGTGGGGAAACCTTTAGACTATAATCACGGTGGCACGCCACACATACTGATTTGAAAGAGGAGAGGGAAGAAATTGGAAAAATAAATGTTAAGATACAGAGAGGCCCCACTCCCATGCCTTGTAAGATAGTGTGTGCAAGGGAGCAAGTCTAATTCTAATCTCTCTCTCTCTCTCTCTCTCTCTCTCTCTCTCTCTCGTACGCTTCTTGCCTATCTCACCCGCTCTCTCCCTCCCCTAAAACCAAATTAGAAGGCATGCCGAGGAAAACATGTAAGCGCATTGATGGCTCAGGTTGGGCGCACGCAACCACAACATAGCCAGCCTCCATTGTTGGAGAACGAGGGGTGCCTGAGTCAACAGAATCCTATAGGCTACAAACACAGGCGAACAAACAGAAAAACAGGGTGGAGACCACACAAGGCCGCCTCGCCGGGGCACGGGGAGCAGTCAAGAGGATACCAAAATACTGACCAAACGTTGCTCGGCAAACAGCGCCATTTCCCTCTAAATGGACAGGCACAATAGTGGTCACGTATGCGTTTGGGTCTGTGTATGTTTGAAGATCAACCTTGTGTGCTCAGGGGCAGAGCAGTTCCCCAGTTAAATCTCACAAGCAAATATCAGTGGCGTCTAATGGTGACATATTGGTCATTTTTATTTTCCCCCTGGGAGACAATTAATGCTAGTTCCAGGAACCCTTAGGGACTTGTAATAAGGACTTACTTCAGTGTACCTAATCTATCAAATACTGTTCAAAACCAGCTCTTGTTTCAGTGTAACTAATCTATCACATAAAAAAGGCACAAAAGACAGCAAGGATACTGTGTCCTTAAATATACATGGGTTAAGATAAGGGCTTTGTGCAGTGTATTAAGAAGTTGTTTTTAGTTTAAAAAGGGACTTTTGCCGTTATCCATGAGCTATTCCTGACATCAAACAAAGAGTGGGCTTGATGTTGGCTACATATAAAACATAAATACAGAATCTACTCATGAACAGAAGGGAACAAGCTGAGCTTTGGTCCACATGTGATGTCCGCATGCTATTTTCGGAGGCCTGACCCTTTCCGAGGAGATGTGCCGATAGCCCTGTGCAGCACACACTGGACAAATATTGACCCAGTCTCAATTAGAGCCTGCGGATGCACTCTCCTATGCAGGAGGTGGTGACACACTCAACCTGCCCACTGCAGCCAACCCCACAGCAAACAGCCATGATTAATGTCTCTCAGGATTAAAGTGCGCCCGTCCCACTGTATATTAAATTAATACATTACTAATAACTGTCAAATAAAGCTACGCTCATCCTGTAGCTGTCGGGCTTGAGTAGAGGATAGGAGAAGACAGGAGTTCAGCGGGAGCACGAGCGAAACGTGAGCAGGGGGGAAAAAAACGCACACTAGTATCTTTTTAAGCGAGCACTAATGTTGGTGTGTATTTTTTTTTACAAGCAAAAATTGTTTTCTGGTGTTTCATGGGTGATAAATTATGTTAATCCTAAAGGGGCGCTGGTGTGGAAATGAATGAAGTGTGAGCGCGCGCAGCTCAGATTAGCACGGGCTAAATCCATTTACAGACTGCCAGTGTTTGGGAACCAGGCCTCTCATTTTCACCAGTTATTATTCCATCATCGATGCTTCATTTCACCGCAACCCCCCACTAACCACCACCACACACACACAGGCACATGCACACATGCACACACACTTAGAGGCACGCAGAGATAGCCACCCTCCCTCACCAAACTCTGTTTGAAAGCAGAGTGGGTTTATTTGCCCCAATATTTGTTCCAGCAGAGGCTTGGATTAGCGTGAGACCTGAGAAGGATGATTAGTGGATGCTCCGACAGCATTCAGAACAGGCAGCCCAAGTGAAAGAAAGCAGCATCCAAGAAGTCAGAATGCACTAATACCCCCATAAACATTTTTTTTTGACAATAGGGATCCTAAGACTAATATCCACTGGTAGATGTGAAAATGACATCATAAAAACACGCGCTGTATGTCAATATATGTGTACACTTTACGTGGCATCACTTAGAAACATCACAAAGAAAAAAAGTGCAAGGTCACTATTTCATATACCTTCAAAGCACGGCGTAAGAGTGAGACGGGCAAGGGGAAAAAAGATAAAGATAAAGAGAGAGTAAAAATAAAAATAAAGAATGGAGGGAATAAGACCATCCCTCCCAAATGCAGCGGAGTGGCTTAGCAGAGAGTGTGGGGCGCGGGGGCCTGGTGTGATCCCACCGTGAGAAGTAATCAGCTGTGCGTCCCCAGACTGCGGCGCGCCTCGCTCCCCGCTCCTCTCCTCTCCGCTCCTCTCCTCTCCTGGAGGCCCGCAGCCAGAGCAAACATATTTCCATTTTAACGCCTTCAGATGATCAAAGCATCAGCTTAATATAATCAGCTCAAAGCCCATTTACCAGCCAGGCCCACCGCTGCGTCTGGGGAGCGCAGACCTTCCCAGCCCTATCTATTCGGAAACAGGTGCTATAATAGTAAATTAATTAGTCGGAGGAGATGCACCTTGTTCCTGGCTGGCGCAGGCCCCTTGTGGGTCACAGCCTCCAGGAAAATGCCATCTGGGCTCAGAGTCCCCTCTGGGAGACAAAGAGGCTGGGAGTGGGGGTGGTGTGTGTGTGTGTGGGGGGTTAGTAAAGAGCTGCGCCCGGACCCACGGTCGACTGTGAAGGTTTTTACATGACAATTAACCCTATTAGCCCCTCGCTCACTGTGCATTTGCCTCACTCTTTTTTTTTTACCCCCTCCCCTCCCCTCCCCTCACGCCCTCGCTTTCACATTCACTCATTTGCTCCTGAGGGCGAGGGTGCCATGGGGGTGTGTTTTGGGAGCGTGTGGGGGGGCTTGGGGGTGGTCATTACACCTCAACACGTTGCCTTCCATAAATGTTTACAGATTGCAGAGCTGCAACACTGAGCACAAATGCCAAGGTGGGGGGTGGCATGGGTGAGATGCACCCGACCTTGGCTGAACGGTTGACGTCCCGCAACGCAGTGTAACCCCTCCCCTCTTTCTTTCTCTCTTTCTCTCTCTCTCTCCATCCTCTTACGCGTTCTGCACACTCCTTTTCTTTCCTGTCTAATTTATTCCCTTTGAGGGTTCAGCTACAGTGGCTGGCCATTGTCTGCGGGGTGAAGATAATACTGTACAAGAGCTTTTGGAGATGGGAGATGTGGCGCTGGCTGCGCCTGCTAATAATAAACACGTGGCTTCACCTCTCCAGGTCAGGACGTTGCCTCTACCCCACACACTGCGGCTCCAGCGGCGGCTCCCACTCCCACAAACACAGGAGGTCAGTGAGAAGCCGGAAAGGAGGGATCGTGGAGAAGGTGCCATCCTCACGCTCCACTCCATATTCACACTGACAGCCCTCTTTATGGCTTTCAGGGGTCTTTTGCATTTGTTTTTTTTTTTTGCGGGTGGGGGGGGGGGTGGGCAAGGTGGCCAAGCCTCTGAACTTTCAAAGGCCCCGCGCGGCTCGGCTCGTGTGAAGCCGGCTAAGCTAATGGCATGGAGGGCTGGAAAATAGGCGAAGTGACATTGACTCCCGAGCCTGAAATCCCAGCCGTCAGTTGGTCCTCAGGGCTTCGCCTCGCTATAAAAGCGAGAGAGAAAAGGAGAAGCCGGGGGCGTGAGGAGGTGGACAGCGGCCCAAAAATTCACGCTCACGGGATTTTTGGGGAGACTTGATGTAATTACTGTGTAAACACCGCGGGGTTGGGAGGCTCGGTCACTGGACAGAGCAGCGAGCCTCAGACAGGGGTCGTCTAACAATCTAAACGACACAAACGAGCCACCGCGGAAGAGGTTGGGAACACGCGCGCAAACACTGACGGCGCCAATAGAGACATAACATCACGCTCTCATCTCCAGCAGATGGCTACAATGTGGCGCTAAAGGCCATGCAAAGTGATTGGCCATGTGTTTTCTCTCTTCCTCTCCTCGCTCATCCTCCTCTTCCCCTCCGTCGCTCTCTGTGGCCCCATCTCCCTCTGCCTGTCTAGCACTGTCTCCTCTGCTCGCCACAGAGATTTAGTGATTAATCAGAAGCAGGAGTGGGATAAAGAGAGGAGAGAGAAAGGGGGGATGGAGGAGGAGGAGGAGGAAGAGGAGGTGGGGGGGGGGGATAGAGACATGAGCCAGAGAGAGCGGGTCGGGCCAGGCCGGTGGAACTCCTCCTCACCAAGGACCTCTGGGACCAGGGGGGGATCAGTCCCGCACAAATATTGGGATTTGATGGGAGTGGGCTGGTAAGCTATGACCAGATGGCTGAGGATGTTCCGTTAAGACGGCCGATTGATTCTGGGGAACAGATATCCCCACCCCACCTCAACACCCTCCCAAAACACACACACACACACACACACACACACACACACACACACCCTTGTTATGTGGGAAACACCTCTGGGACTGCAGTCAAGTGCCGGCACTAAACTCTGGCACCACACAAAAAAAACAAAACAAACAGAAGCTAACGGCATAGCAAAGCTGCTCACTCTGAGGCATAGTGGGGTTCTGGCACGGCAGGCAGCGGCGAGGGGAGACAGAGACGGCCCCGGCCGCTGATCTCTGAATAATAGTGCTGGCATCGGGAGGAAATTACCCCCTCTCAGAGTGGAGGCGCTCTCGTCCTCTCACTCTATCGCTCCCTCGCTCACTCACTCACAGGGAAAGGGGGTTAAACGGAGATGTATGGCGGCCTAACCTTATTGTGACCTACATGACCCAAATCAACGGCGTAGTGAAGCACAGGTAGATCTGTGAAAACAAGAGCTTGTGATTTCAAATGGTGACCTCCAAGGCTTCAAAATGTATGTTTCCTCCTGCGTTGATTGAACCAACAGAAAGTGTATCAAAGTGAATTGGAATACTCACAGATAATAACCGTACAACTGTACATTGTGGACAATATAAATATAACAAAAAACAATATAATCAAAATATTTATGAGTGAATGAAACAGAAAATGGCTGCCTGCATTGCAATACCTGTTACTGACACTCTCAGACCATTCCATTATGTGATGATCACATCCAAAATAAAAACTACAACAACAATATACAGTATAACAACATCCACATGTCTCCAGCCAAGTCCCTCCTCTTTTTAATCAAACTCTAATTTTCAGATGTCTCCACTGTTATTTTGCAGACCCCAATTGTGTTATTACTTTTTCTCTGTCATTATAGAGAATTTTGGAACAATCAATTATCTGCCCACAATGGTGGCTGAATGGTATCAGATGATGAGAATGTGCTGCAGAGAGACCCATTGAGAAGCAGGAGCTGAGAGAGGATCGTGTGTGTGTGTGTGTGTGTGTGTGTGTGTGTGTGTGTGTGTGTGTGTGTGTCGGAGTCTTTGTGAGGTCAGTTCAGAGACAGGAGAACGACAGTGACTTTGGCGCACGCACACACACACACACACACACACCTTTTACAGAGCGAAAGAGAGAAAGCTGCGACCCGTCCGCCAAATCAAGAGCTTGCACACTGGCTGGGTAAGGCAGGATTGCACTATCTTGGTTTTTTGCTTTTTATCTTTTTTTACATTATATTTACCTACTTACTTCACGCATGGCATAAATACAAATACACATGCTGTCTTATCACAATCAGGAAATCAGCAGTCTTCTTGTCTTGATATTGTATATATAATGTGAAATCTCATAATAGTGTTAATCAATGTTAAAGAACATCTCAAATTGTGAGTAAAAATATTTCATCATAAGCAACTGTTATAAATGTATGTCTTGTATGTTAAAACTGATCAAGTTCAGATTTGATGACAAAATGTGAATGCTTCTTCCTATTTTAAATTTTAAAGTTTAATATTCAACATAACAGAATAAAATTAAACTCTGAAAAGGAAAGGGTGTTATTTAATAGTAAAATTAAGAAAAACACAATGCTTTATTGTTAATGAATAACATTGTAAAAAATAATCTGATTTTATAAAGAGTATATTCATTTCAATCTGATAAATATGGCTTATTTTTTTCTGTCTGCATTGTATCTTGAAGAGGTAGCAATCTTGTTAAGAGGATTTAGTCCCCCATTTCTCTCTCTTTCTCACAACTGGTCATCTTGATTTAAGATTTTATTTTTTATCAAAGAATGGATCTTGATAGAGGTGTGTGAATATTACACTCTTTTTTAGAGGTTGTGGGTTTATCTATAATCAATTTTTTTCCAGCAGACACACACATTAATTGCCTAAAATGATAGGCTTCCATCAATACATCCTTGAACTTAAAAAGCTCGGTGCAGCCATTTTCTCTTTTATTCAATCAAATCATCCTACCAATTGCCCTCCTTTGGTGAGATAATGCAGTTAAGCTTTTGTGTTCCAATATTTCGAATTAGACCTACAGCTTAATTCTCTCAAAAAAAAAAATGGATTGCAAAGAAAAGGAGAAGACAGTGGAGAGGCGATGGAAAAGACGGATGGTGGCCTCCATTATTCTGCACATTTGAGGATCACAGAGCAAAGTTACACATTTCAAACGCAGCCGGCGGAGCCTGGGCTTTGTGCCGCGCTCTCACTAACAGCGCGGCCGCCGCTATAAGATCACTGATTACTCGACGCGTGCTGCGCTCACTGCTCTAAATATAGTGACTTCACTGTACAGCCCAGCACATTCCCCTCGGCCGCAAAACAGGGTCTACTCATTAGCTTTCCCTAGCTTTCCAAAATGAAATACATTTGAAAATTGTACACTTTCATTTTACAGTGTGTAAAAGCAGAATAGGCACAATCTACTTTATTCTTTGTACATGAAATTAAATGATTAATTGATGACAAAATTATTGTCTGCTATATGGTAGTACATGTAATGTAAATGAAATGAAAATGAAAAATGAATTTTATAAAAGACTTAGATATATGGAACTCCTTCAATTATTCATCTATTCATCTACTTAGAGAGAACCATTACGACAAGATTCATTTTAAATAGCTTTTTTAAAATAAAAAACACAACAGCAGGGATCCTGCCTCGCTGTCAAGAAACAGAAGAGGAACCCTAAGAAAGAAACACTTAGCAACACAGATAAGAGGGACAGAAATTGCCACTGGAGAAAATTAGGATTATTTAGCTCACCAATGAGCACCTATTTGCTGTTGGTCATAATGCCTTCTCACACTTTATAAAATCATCATTTAATTACGGCCACGATAGGCTGATTGTGGGAGCGGGCGGGCAAGCGGCGGGCGGGAGAGTGCGAGGAGAGATGAGAGGGTTCCTGCTCTGGGGCCCAGCGCACAAAGACAGGGATTGTTAGTCGCCTTGGCATTTCAATCATCACCCCTGTATCAGAGTTGAATTAGAGCAGACGCGTCGCAGAGAGGACGTGTCAGCGATGAACATTTTCAACTCGGAAACAAAAGATCATGCCCCCCCCTTCGTCAGAGGACACTAATGTATGGAGATGCTCTGATGATTTTTGGGGAGTTCATTCGGTTGACATCTTACTGGAAAGCTCGGATACTGCAGGATTTGTTTTTGTTGAGTGTTATTTCCCTAGCAACTTAAATTGGACAAGCATGAGAAGACATGCTATTATTTTCCCAGTTGGTTATCTGATACATTCTTGGTTGGTCTAATGTCTCTGTTATTCTGATATACTTATTCAATTTACTTTCAACTTGATGCATCCACATGCAAGCCAGCAGCCTTCTGCAAGCATCACACCAATGCATTACATTATCTGTGGATTCAAACTGCCAGAATCTTGGGCCACTCCAGTAACATACTCACACAAACAAACACTCGCACAAACACACTCACACACACTCAGACACACACTCAGACACACAAACACACACACACACACACACACACACAGGTCTGAAAAACCTAACCTCTTGTCTGACCCTGTCTGTTCAATTTCCCTCTCTGAAATGGTAAAGGCTCCTTCTGTCACTCTCAGTGTGAGACACACACATCTCACAGAAAGTAAAAACAGACACACACCAACCTGTTGTCTTTCTCTATTGCCCTTTTAAAAACAGACACACACCAACCTGTTGTCTTTCTCTATTGCCCTTTTAAAAACAGACACACACCAACCTGTTGTCTTTCTCTATTGCCCTCTTTTGCACATCTTTTGCAAACCCCATATACAACAGCACTTTTGTTTATGGTCCTTCAATATACATTATTCCTACATGCGAATACACAAACATGAAAATTGTGGTTCTATTACTATTGCTATTTCTTTCTACACACTAAGTCTTCCTTTCTTGAGTGTTTTAAAAACTCTTCCTTTGTGATGATTAATAATAACCCCACACCTGAATTGTAAAGCATGCATCTTACCAATAATTCAAAACTGGTGGTATCCATTTAAAACAGGTATGAATGCATGGAAATTGTATCACCAAATATATAAGCATATATAAGTGTTTTTATAAAAATGCTGAAATTAGATTAGATATTTTTCCCAAATGTACATTATGCAGACATATTTATATGTCCTTCCTGGCTTGAAGAGATGAGAGTTTGCTTTTCCTAAGACCCACACATCTGGCCCCTCTGCACATCAGTGTTCTGATGCCATCTATTGGAAAGCCTGCTCATCTTATCTGTGTTTCTCACCACCAGATGCAACTACACAGCCTGAACACACTCTGTGCTCTTTAAATATGTTGGAGTAGGCTACATAAAATAACTTTGTGGGAGATATTATCTAGAATATTTTTTGGTTATCCAATTAATGCCTGCCTCTATTAAAATTAAATGTAAAAAAAAATCTCAAGTAAATCACAGCAAGATATGCACTGCTCATATGTGCAAGGGAATGAATCCAAAAAACAAACAAGTTATCTACCAACACAACACCTATGGATAACGTCAACATTACTGTTACTACAGTTATTGCAGTTATTCCGACAACATTCCAGTTATTTTGAAAAATCTTCATGAGACATTTGCTAACAAATCTTCCCAAATACTCTAAACCTTTTCAGGTAATGAAAGACAACTCCACATATGCCAGTTAATTTCTCTTTAAAATCAAGAGAGGACAGAGAGAGAGAGAGAGAGAGAGAGAGAGAGAGAGAGAGAGAGAGAGAGCGAAAGCGATGATAGCTGGATAATGTTCATCGTCTCTCAGTATTCTTTTATCTTACTGCAGGGGGCAGTGCCTGCATACGAATATGCCGCTCTCATCTCTCACGGAGCAATTACTGCCGCTCCCTAATTACCTCTAATTCCACTGTGTGTGTGTGTGTGTGTGTGTGTGTGTGTGTGTGTGTGTGTGTGTGTGTGTGTGTGTGGTGTGTGTGTGTCTCCGCACACACGCAACCTATTCCCCAATGGCTGTAACTCCCTCTGGTTTCGATACCACCCAACAAGTTTTATATAAGGGAATTAAAACATATGAGACTCTAATGTAAAAAAGACTGCTATTGAGACTAAGTGGCTACTTAAAGCAACATCAAAGAGTTTTTTGTACCTTAAAATAATGTTTCCAAAATCGTTTCAGTGGTTCATCAACTTGTAACAGGGTGAACGGCACTTCTGCATTCGCTTCACAGCCCTCTATCGGCTATAACCGCACTATGTAAGTTTGCCAGATCGGGTAGCGGATTTGTAGTTCGATGGAATGAGACATAAGAAACTACAAATTTGACTTGCATCTGATGTCGCAATACATCGTACTATCATAAATCGTACAACATATTCTACCTTGTCTATGGACATCGGTATTTGCAATAGCATGCGTGCGACAGAGGGAAAGTTCTTTGGTGTTGCTTTAAATGAATGAATTATGAACTGTAACAACTAATGGTGCATAAGTAATCCATGTTTTGTTATGGGACTACAGATGGATCATGAGAGGATATTTGTTCAAACATAGGAACAGATTCAGGGAGACTCTCATGATCGCTGGCATGCACCTTTCACCACTCCACACTCACAGCCTTATAGCCTCACTCTCCTTGTGTAAAACAAAATGGCAAATCTACATCTGCTCTGTCCAAACCCCCCCCAAGCCACAGCCACAGCCAGACCCCCCCCCCATTCCCCATCATCTCTGCACTTGCATATCCATTCTCTGGCAACCCTGTTGGCATGGAGAGGGCCTTGAGTGAGCACTCTTGGGCACTTTGCCCCCCCCCCCCAACGCCACCTTGACACTTTATCCAGCGCCACTCAGGGGCCAAGGCTGACGGGGTCAATAGGTTCATTTGAAAATTGACTGTGGGATGATTGGAGGTCTCTTTTTTCATTCTGTCTTTCTTTCCTTCTTTTTTCTGTGGTTCTCTCTCTGCTTCTGTGGTTCTCCTTGGGATCGATCCCTGAGCAAGCAGGCAAAGGTCTGGCCTCAATCACAGGGGGCTCTTTCATTTCAATCACATGCTGATAGAGGCTTGACATTAATTGGTATAAAAAGCAGTGCAGTGGAGGTGGCCACGGTGTGTGTGTGTGTGTGTGTGTGTGTGTGAAGAGTGCTTAGAGGGAAAATGGCCTTGAGAGAATGATGACAGACAAATTACCCTCAAAGAGAAAAGAGATTCCACCCGAGAGCCACAAAATACACATCTGCTGTCAATTAGTCTGTCATAATACATGATAAACCTTCAGAAATGGAGGGGGGCTCAGAAACATCTGAATTCGATGTCAGGGTCAGTTAGAAAAGACCATGTTCATTCATCTGTTCATCAAGACTATGTTTCTTTGTCTTTACAAGCTTGGTACATCACATGAAAAGAGAATAACTTTTAACAAAGAATATCTGTCTGGATCTGATAAAAAAACAACTATGCTTCCACAGGACCCAGAATATGAACTGGTGAATAGATTGCCAATGTGATTGATTTAGGCAATTCTAAAGTATTGCATTTAATTCTTCCTTTAATTCAAAACAAATCCAAGCACATGGGGACAGACATTTGAAGTGTTACTCATTTAAAACGTAAAGCTAGGTGTTTGGAAGCTGTGTTTTCTCTACACAGGTGTCCAACCCCTGATGAGAACACAAAATGCAGCAGAGGGCTTCCTCAGAAGAAGCTTCAGCACAATATTGAGACACATCTCTGGCAAGCCAATATTTATCATAAGTCATTTGCCCTCAAACAGACAACTGCGGGTATTGTGCGCTTGTCACAAGTGACTAAGATTTATGACAGGCGATTACCACGTCTGCGGGCCGGAAGCCTCATTAGCTGCACTATTCTTTAAAGACTGCAGCAATAAATTGACTTCTGTTGCCATTTAGCACATATCGAGGGCTTCTGACAATTTCTTTTTTCCATTGGCAGGCTTCTCACAGTATGACTCCTCTAATGGTTGGAGAACTACATCCTCATATAAGACAAGCAAGAGCAGCAAATTATTCATAACAGATGTTTTTCCTTTTCAAGCTGTCGGCTGTGAACATTACCCCTCAATACACCCCCCCCCCCCCCCAAAAAAAAAAAAAACGTCTCTTCAGTGTGACATTCGTCAGTCAGGTATACAGACCACAGACTCCTGCTGTCTCCCTCTGACCTGGTGCCATTTACAAGCCACAGAAGGCTTGTAAATGGGAACAGCACATCAACAAAATGAAATGTTGCTGTTCTTATCGATGTTTTGTTTTGAAAAATCACACCCTGCAAGAACTCCACTAGGGGGAAGAGAGAATGGCAAATAAAAACTGTGGGTCTATAATAACTCCGCAATTTTCATTGCTGGATAATGTGGCTTTTTTGCCCATGGAAGATAAGTGCTCTGTCAGTATGAAGTCTCCCCCTCCACCTTCTCCCCTACCCCTCCTCGTCTAATCGCAGCGTTTGACCACCTGTGCTGCCGAGCTGTAGAGGAGGTTGGGAGCTGGCGGTGCAGACGATTAAGTCCCTGGGGATTCCGCCCCCCTCCAGCCATCACCCCCCCCCATGAATGACTGGAGCACCTGCCTCGCCACAGTAACATCCTGCTCACCTCAGCAGTCCATGAACACACTCACTCGCAATGCCCCAGAAAGCCCGGCACGCCACACACACTTCTATATTGGTGTGCAGAAATCAAACGCTCAAGCTGCACTTTTGGGAACAGATACACACAAAAATAATTTTCTAAACACATGCAGAGAACCTTATCTATTGGGAAAATTTGCATAGGAGACACTGGCAGGCATGGTATGTTATCATATGTTTCAGTTATTCATGTGTTCAGTGGAATCTAGAAGCAGTACCCTTCAGTATCTAAATGTCTACAATGTAGATTGCTGCTATGAAAATGTCAGTGTCAACTAATTTTAGTATAAATATTTGTTAACTGTACGCATACAGAAGACACATACAGAAGTGGTTTTGCAAAGAATAAAATTATCTGAGCATTTAGTATTCTTTTGTACAGTAAAATATTAAGTGTTTTACACTGAACATGGTTCAATTGTGCCAATTATGATCTATTCAGAAGTGTGACCAATATGCATATGGTATGGAATGTAATATTAACATGTGGAATGGGTGGAATAAAATTTTGGGGCATGCCCATTAAGGAATTTTCTATACACAACATTCCTGAAAAGAAGAGGAGTGCCCCACTGCAGAGACCAAGTGCTCAACAAGCGCTGAACAGCTCATATATGAGATGTTCATTTCTGCCAAAGATCAGGCCTCAAGCAGAGGGAACATTCCCTGAGCTTCTGACAATCTGCACAAGTGCTCGTGTAACTCTGCTAGAAACCCATTTTCCCTGTCACAGGTACAGTATCAGGCCAACCTGATGTCCGCTGGAACACCTAGATTGAGGTCTTAATTCCGACTTTCTGGTGGACAAGTGGGAATAGCACCCTTAAAACCCTCATTTACATTTCAGGATTAAGACAGGCCTGGCTCCTGCAGGTGCTTTGGGCCAATTAATTACAGCTCTCCAGGTGCTGGATGGCCATGTGGGTTTAATGCCGGGTTAGAGCAGCTTTGCCAGAGTTTGTCCATAAATCGCTCTAATTTAAGGTTTTTTAAAGCAAGTAGGCACTTAGGACAAGAGTCTATCAGAAGCTTTCAGTGAGACAAAGAGCTCTGTGATGAGGCCCACATTAAGATAGCCCTAGGCCAAGGTTAAACACAACTTGCTTGTTCCATTTATATAAAGCCAATACCGTTAATTCTAATGTGTCAGAAAACGGCTTGTGTTTTATTAACAGAGATACTTGTTTAAAATACTTTATTTCACATGAGTTTTTTCATTTAATATATGGATAATCTAAATAAACCATACATAATCAAAATATGTATGTTAAAGAACTATTAAAAAATTAGCCATGGAAAATCAGCCACTTTCATATCATCTGTGGTTTGAGCGACATAATCCTGTTAGCCTATGTACTGTAGCTTCCGCCATATTACTTCTGCCACATGAACTGTAAGGGTCTTTGACACACAGATGGGTGGGAGGGCTACTCTAGGCTATATCCAGGGGTCAGATGGCTAACCACAGACTTGACTGATAGGGGTTTAATGATGGGGGTTGGGTTAGCCGAGCGGAAGGGGGCTATCATCAGTGTGACTGACAGGACTCAAACTCAAGCTCAATTGGCTGTAATTGCCGGTCAGTGCTCTCCACTCTCTCAGCCTTGCCTCTCACTGAGTCCTCCCCTCACTTTACCACTCCATTAAGTTATTTCCCATCGAACACCTCTTCAGGGGATACCCGGCACAAGGATCGCAATTCAGGCTGCTTCCACCCATAATCCCTGCTCAGCCATGAGGACTAAAGTAATTGAGGGATTGGGGATTTTTCTTATTAAATGATTCTCATTCTATATCTGCTTATTCTCACAAATAAACCACTTCATTGTGGATATAGGTTCATGGTCCTTCTTTATGCTTTTTGCCCAGAGACTGTAACAGTCAAATGTTGATAAATGCTTAGACTGAATGAAGCATGATGACAGTAATATTGATTCTACATAACTTTGCAGATGGTACTACAAAGTACTATCAAAATGGGATGATCCATTACCTAAAGGTTTTCTGTACAATTTAATGTACTTAAAAATTTCACCCACAATATAGTCTACTCAAGAGCAGTCACAGAGTATAGACTACACAGATTTAGTCAAACCAGTAACCTGAGTGACTAACACAAACAAATACAATACAAGGTTTAAAGAGTAATTATTTTCTATCTGGTTCATGCTGTCTAAGCCTGTAATTGAAAACAATGATCCAAAAGGAACTGTGAGAAAAACACCATTAATATGGAATAAGCTGAAATCAGGAACCCAAACCATGAATTTGGGTGCCATGAAGAGGCAGTGGAAGCTAACTACAGTGGCGTGTAATTCTTGCTCTAACACACACATGGCTGATCTGACTGGCACACAGGACTCAGAATGATTAAGTCAAGTAACAGAAGGGGCAATGATGCATACTGACTGGCTGGTTTCGTCTCCCAAGAGTTGCAGGATTCAGGCGTTGGTATTGGGTGGCAGTAGAGAGTCAAGTCATTACATATTCTATTCAGATTGAGATTGAATTTTAGGAGAGTCTTTTTTTTTTTGTTCCAGTGCAAATGTTGACATTTCAATATGCCAAGTGAGAAATCAACTCATTTGAATATTTTGTGCTTGCCAATTGTTATCGGGGGCAGAAAGCCAGAAGTACAGGTTCGAAATTGGCTGCATTAGAATAAAAAGTTGATGAAAAGAATGACAAACTAACAACTACTTCAGAAAAAAGGCCCTTTGCTCTTTGAGTGACCAGTCCACATGAAAATTCAAACGGCCCTACGAGGCATTTTCTCTTTCATGTAACTCATGCCAATCAAGGCAACTCAAAGAATGCTTGCAGATGTGAAGGGCACTGGAGTCAAGCCTCGTGGCGGGTCACTTCTGGACAACGCACACTGCATCATCACACAGGGGCAGTGCCAGAGCAGCAACAGCAACTTTGAAACCAACAAGACATTATAAAAACAAGCTCCCGTGTAAACTTTTTTAAATGTAAACAATAAATTCATGAAAACATATTTTTGTCAAAATAATTGCTGTAACAACAAAAACAAAACATTTAAACTAGTTTGCGCACACTTTACATTAAAGACGATTTCACCATTAGCACTTAACCAAATTGAAATAATCATGCGCATAATTAAAATGGTTAATTCCTGGCAGATTGCTGAAGTGAGCTGCAGTGGTTTGCAGACTGTGCAGCTGCAGATGGGAGAAGCACACACTGTGGTGGGCAGATAGTCTGTGGCTTAGTGCTGCCTCTTTCCCACATCACGTCTCTTACTTTCACTCTCGCCGAGATGCCCCGAGTGTCTTCCCTGCCACTGACTCAGAGTGCTTGCATGACAGCACTGTGCCCTACCACACAATTCGGCACTCAACAGGAGCAAAAAAAAAAAAACTGCACCATCAGAAGAGTCATTTGCATTACAGCACGGACCAGGCAGGAAGAAAGTCAGTGAGAGAAGAAAAAGCCAAATGGAACTTACCCTGGCAGAAAATCTCCACGACCAGCGCCATCTGAGCCAGAGCACTGCCAGCCATCCTCCTCTCCTCCCTCTTCCCAGTCAGCTTCCCCTCATCTATCCATCCATCAGTGTAGAGTAAAAGAGATGCAAGTTGAAGTCCAGGCGGATGCCTTGTACACTCCAAGCCCTTGCTTCCCTCTCTCTCTCGCCAACTCCTGTGGCGCAGCGGAGCCTGCCTGCCTGAAGAGAGAGAGCAGGTACACTTCAATGCCAGGCGGCTTCGCTCGCCTTCGCCGGGGCAGCTGTCTTCACCGTTTCACCCCCGAGATCGCAGTGTGCAGATGCCTGCCTCGGCACACTCCACACAAAACAAACACACGCGCGCCGGGGGTTTTCAGCGGTGCAACCCTGAGCCAGGCCTGTCTTTGAAAGTGCTTTCTACCCCACAACACAGACGGCTTTCATTATCTTCGCAGTCACAGCAAGGCCTAGCTTTAAAAGCTACTGATTTCTTTTTTCCTTTAGCCTCCCACACAAAGGAAGGGCATTTTGTAAATTACTTGCTCGTTTCAGACCAACAAAAGGTACTTTCATTGAGCCCCCCCTCCCCATTTGATTTTGCTCAAATTTGATTACAAGGATTGAAAAAGGAGAAGGGGGAGGAAGAGGAAATAAAAAAAAACAGATGGCGTCCTCATTCAGCACTCTGAATGGCTTTATCTGTGTCTTTTTAAACTGTGGCAATCCACTGCGTTTCAGTTGGCTAAAAAAAGAGAACTTGACAAAAATTATTGGTTTGTCATTTCTCATACAACTGCCATGAAGAACTCAAAGAAAAGCCTTTTCTTCCTCTCTCTCTCGCTGCCTCTCACTCCTCTCCCTCACTTTTCTCTCTCAGTATCGCCTGCTTGGATCAAAATAATGGAGATTAGGTATTTCATTAGAAATTATAGCTGGCTATGGAGTGGACTGTCATATTAATAGCAACCTGCTCTGGGCCTTCAGCATGTGCTATTCACCTAGACAATAGAGACAGGGGACGATACATTGAACCTCTGATTCAGGCCTGATCAATTTTCTATCATCATCAAGACAGGAGGGGGATTTTTTAACAAAGACCTTCACACATGACTGGCCCATGGAAAGGAGCCCCCCTCATTTCTCTCTGCAAAACAGTTCCAACTAAACTAAACACATATTCTCCCACACAAAGAGATGTATTCTCCTGAGAGAGAAAGGAAAGAGACATGGGCTATAATTCCATTTCTATGCCGCAATGGGCATTTCAGCGTGTTCTTGTTTTCAGCTGGAGGTAATTATAGGCTGTTGCAGACTCACACATGAAGGAAGAGTGGGAACTAATGGTGAGAGCTCAGTTATATTGTTCTGGTCCTCATGGCAGTGTTGCTCTGTGTCTGGATCTGAGCACCAAGAGACACCACTGGCTCGAGGATGAGTCTAGCATGAGCACTGAGCCTCGAGACCTTGGAGGAAGCCCTGCCAAAATGCCCTAACGAGGTTCAAAAGAGCTTTTTCAATTGGTTTGGCCCTTCACCAACACACTGCAGCTTCCCAAAGAATCTATTTCTTAGTACTTTAAAACCCTCCCTGTAATGTTGTCCTGGCAGTCTCTCAAACACACCAGTAGCATTCTTCATCCACATAGGTTTAGAGGTTTAATCTTAAAATACCTGAAAAGCCACCCCCTAAACTACTTTTACATAATCATCCAATTCATACACACTGTGGATTCCCTCAACTTCTCTGTGTAAAATGAAAAAGGGGTGACTATTATGTGGCTGATAGGTCCAAAATGAGACGCCGTGGATGAGTAACTCTAGGTGCCACCTGAGAGTTGGCCACACTGAAGAGAGCAGATGTGCTCCATGTAATGTCTATAATCACAGTCATCTCGACCTTGTCCATTTCCATATGCTTTTTTTATACGGAATGGAGA